>NC_058406.1:83262975-83282566 GCF_002201575.2 Neomonachus schauinslandi | reverse complement strand
GAAAGAAAGAAAGAAAGAAAGAAAGAAAGAAAGAAAGAAAGAAAGAAGAAAGAAAGAAGAAAGAAAAAGAAAGAAAGAAAGAAAGAAAGAAAGAAAGAAAGAAAGAAAGAAAGGGGCTTTTAACTGCAAATATGTGAACTATAAGCTGAAAGTCAGTATTTATTGCATAACATGGGTCCATTGAAATTTTATTAAGTTTTAGATTATGTCTGACTATGCAGTGTCTTAGTTTAGGTTCCCCAAGAAGCAGATTCTGAAAAAGGATTCAAGTGCAAGTCATCTATTTGGGAGGAGCAGAGGATGCCAACTGAAGAGTGGGGAAATGGGGCAAGGGAGGGAAGGCAACCAGTAGAGGGTGTGTCTTCAGACCCAGCTACCATTCACTGTAGGCAACTAGAGCTGATTCCCCTGGGTGCACTGGGTCATGGTGTAAAACCACCTGCCTCCTAATTCACCCAAAGGGCAAAAGAACTCTGATATTTATCTATCACCTCCTACCAGCCATTGTTTGCAGGATCCTCCTGGGGAGGTTACTTCTCTCACAGCCAGGGGAGGTGTGAGCACATAGTGTCAACAATAACATAAACAAAATTAGAAGTGACATGTGTCTTTGGATTTGCCCATTAGAGGTGATTTCACTACTGCCTTTCATGGCAAATCTCCTCAAAATTTTTCTGTCTTCTCTGTCTCCCATTCTCTTCTCATTCTGTCTTGAGCACACTCCAGTCAGGCTTCTGTACCCACCATTTCACTAAAACTGCTCTTGTCAAGATCACCAATGACCCACATAATGCTAAATTCAACGGTCACTTCTCAGCATCTTCCTTAACCTATTAGCAACATTGAACCCCATTGTTTGCTTCCTTCTCCTTGAATCACTTTCCTCACTTGGTTTCCATGACACCATATTCCAGGTGTCCCTTCTGTCTCATCGACTGCTGCTTCTTTAGACTCTGTTCCTCCTCATTTTCTCAACCTCTTAAAACCGAAGTCTCCCAAGTCTATACACTTCTCTATCTTAGCCACTCCTGCTATGATCTCATCTTGTCGTGTGGCTTTAACTCTGATCTGTATGCTGACCTCCACATGTTTATCTCTAACCCTGACCTCTCCACTGATCCCCCAACTTATATATCCAACTGCACACTAGACATTTTCACTTGAATGCTTCAAAGGCACCTCAAGCAATGTGCCGCCAAACAAACTCCTCATCTTTCCCCTAAAACTTGCTCCAAATACAAACTTTCTCATCTCAGCCAATTCTACCTTTTTCAGTGGCTCAGGACAAAAACTTGGGATTTATCCTTGACTCCCCTCTTTATATTATGTACCACATCTAACCTGTAGCTCCTCTACCTTCAAAATATACTCAGAACTGGAAAAGTTCTTCACTACCAAACCACATCCAAGCCACCATCATCTAGGAATCACTGCAACAATCTCCTAACTGGTTTCCCTTATTCTGCCTTTGTCAACTATGGCCTAGTCTTAACAGAGCAGCCAAAGGATCAAATTGCTAAGTTAGGGGCACCTGGGTGGCTCAGTCAGTCAAACATCCGACTCTTGACTTCAGCTCAGGTCATCACTTCAGGGTCTAGAGATCAATCCCCACGTGGGGCTCCATGCTCTGCGTGGAACCTGCTTAATATTCTCTCTCTCCCTCTCCTTCTGCCCCCCCCCCACACAACCCCCTGCCCCCCTACACACACTCCCTCTCAAAAAATAAATAACTAAATAAAAATAATAAAATAAAATGCTAAGTCAGATCCTATCACTTCTTGGCTCAAAACCCTCTAACACTGTCCCAAATCATTCAGAGTAAAAGCCAAAACCCTTAAAATGGCATGAAAAAGGCTCTAAGGGACAGGACACAGCCTCTCATTACCCCCTCCAACTCCACCTTCTATCATTTTGCCCCTTGTTCCTATTCACTCTGGCCACACTGGTCCTTGCAGTTTCTTGAACATCCCAGATATATTCCCACTTCAGGGCTCTTGCCTTTCCTGTTCCCTCTGCCAGGGACTCTCTCATCTCCCTTTGGTCTTTACTCAAATGTCATTTTCTCAGAGAATGCTTTCATGACCGCTTTTAAAATCTGAACCTCTCATCCCCTACCAGCGTTCCCTGTCTCCCTTCCCTTACTGATTTGTCTCCATAGCACTTACGACTTTCTAACGTACTGGATATTTTACTTATTTTGTTCCATGTCTGCCTCCCCCTCTAGATTATAAATGCCACGTGGCAAGAACTTCTGCCAATTTGGTTCACCATTGTGTCCCAGAGTCTAATACAGAACCTGGCACATGGTGATACCCCAACAAATATTTTAGTTAATTCACTAACTGTGTGATTAATTAAATCGACTGATTAGTTTAATTAACTAACAACAACTGGTGAGGACAGAAGTAAGACTAAGTGGTTTGAGAAGTGACTAGAAGGTGAGGAGTATGAGACAGATCAGGAAAGCAACACTTTTAAGAAGCTTGGGTCAGAAGGAAGGTGAGAGATAAAGCAAGCAAGTGAGAGTGTTGAAGGACAAAGGGAATGTTTTGTTTTGTTTTGTTTTATTGTTTTAAGGCTGGTATCTTTGAGCACACTGATGGATTAGAGGGAAAGAGGACAGTGGAGTTGGAAAGGCCAAGGCCAGATGGAAAGCCTAAGTAATCTGAAGAAATGGAAGAGGACTGGATTAAGAATGAGAAAGGTTAGGCTTGATCATCTGAGGATCACCCCATCTTCTAAGACAGGGAACAGCAAACTTTTAAAAAAGCCAGATAATAAATATTTTAGGCTTTTTAAGTCACAACATCTCTGTTGCAACTACTCATCTCCCCTTTGGATTGCAAAAGGAGCCATAGACAATACATAAACAAATGGGCATAGCTGTCTTCCAATACAATTTTATTTACAAATCATATTGCAGGCCCCCAGACTGTAGGTTGCCAACCCCAACTCTAAGATTATAGGGGAGGCGGTATGAATGAGAGCAAATGTATTTAAGTTTATGAATTGGATAGGCAAGGGTGGAAATGGTACACTTGCCTCTCCTTACCTCTATTTTCTTTATGAATTAGAAGTTAGGATCACCTAAGAGGGGAGTGGGACTAGGTAGGGGTTTTGTGGAGAATGGTGAATATTTGAAATACAGAAAGGGGAGCGCCTGAGTGGCTCAGTCAGTTAAGCGTCTGCCTTCGGCTCAGGTCACCATCCCAGGGTCCTGGGATCGAGCCCCATGTCGGGCTCCCTGCTCAGTGGGGAGCCTGCTTCTCCCTCTCCCTCTGCCCCTCCCCCTGCTTGTCCTCTCTCACTCTCTCTATGACAAATAAATAAATAAAATCTTAAAAAAAAAAAAAAGAAAGAAATACAGAGAGGAATGGAGGAAATATTGCCAAATAGAGACTAAAAACCAACCCACGCACCATTGTATTTTATCAGGACCAGTCCTGGGAACAGAGAAGGTCAATTATCTGAAGAGAAAGACTTCATGAAGCTAGTCTTATGTTGACTGTCTTCCTTTTCCCTTCTTCCTCCAACAGCACCCTAATTTGCTTTTGAAACATTTACTTCTCAACCACTGCCAAATATGTGGTTGTGGCAGCATTAATCTCAGCCTTCCCCCTCAGCTCTAGACGTGGGTTCTGGCTGGTTTATCCATTCAGCCATTCAGCATATCCTATCCCCCATAATGGTCACAATGACTAAGCTGGGAATGAAGAAGGAATGTGGTCTCGGCCTGTGTGAACCATCTAACACCATTTTGGACAAATCTGCCATGATGATCATTGATCATTCTGTGACCTGAAGCCTTCTTGAGCACAGCACCACTCCACATTCTTTCTTCTTGTTTAACCACACCCTTAAGTATACCTTTGAGGCATAATATCCTTGATCTGCTCTGGAGATAGGACTATGATTCAAACATTTCCTTCCAAGTGGTCTCCCAGCTCATAAAACCCAGGCTCTCGGGTATAAAAGCTGGTCTCCAGAGCAAGGTGGTGGAGATCTACTCATCTTGCAATAACCCAAGACATGCTTCTGTCTGTAAGTCCCCTTAATAAACCATTTATCAAGGCAGACTTGTCGGGCCCCTTTCTTCCTTCTTAGGCTCCTTAGGCCTTTGGAGGTTGTCTTGTTTATACCTCCCTTTCGCAGAACAGGGCCAAAGAGAAAGAGTGAATCCCAAATTCTGTGTCAGAGCAGCTTCCAAAAAAGCTGAATGATGAATGATGTGGGGAGAAAAGTTAACATCTGGAACTGTAGCCACCTTTTTGCCACCAAGCAGAATTCAAGAATAAAGGCAGCCATGAAAGGCAGAGCAGAGAGGAATAGAAACAGGACTTGGTGACATCACTAGATCAACCACGGTGGAAGAAACTACACATAATATTTTTTATTTTGTGAGCCACTAAATTCTTCTTTTGGGTCCATTTGAGTTTTATTGTCTGTAACTAACTACGTAAGAGTCTGAAATGACACAGACCTTACAGTTTTTAAACATGTGATCTGGGATTATTAGCATAATTATATCTGGGGATAAGTACTAGAAATTTGCATTTTTTAAGCAAGCATTCCAGGTGATGCTTTGGCACATGGCCTTAAAAGATAGGAAAAAGTTGAAAAAGATAAAAGGTGAGCATTCTAAGCATCTCCAGAGGCTGAAAATTCACATTTTAACTGATCCATTAATTGAACAAATATATATTGAGCATCTTCCTTGTACCAGGCATTGTTCTTGATGATGGAAATAGAACAGTGAACAACAGACAAAACAAAACAAAACAAAAATCCCTTTAAAGAGGTTACATTTCAGGTGGGGGGATAGGAAGGGAGAAAAGAGAAGAGAAAAGAAGAGAAAAAAAACCACAACTCAGCCAATGAGAAGCTGTCACCACCCTGAACTCTTGCTTTCCTTCAGTGGACTGTCATTCAAAGCAGCAACCTTCCAATGTTCACCAAAATTTTCTCTATTAAAGTCTCTATCCCTTTGATCTCCAGACTTGCCTATGGTTTGCCACAGGATGCAGGTCCTGAACTGCAATTCCTCTGTTATTCCCAAATAATCCCATTTTGCTGCTAAAATAACCAGCTGTTTTACTTTTTTTTTTTTTAAGATTCTATTTATTTTAGAGAGGGGGGGGTGTACACGTGAGCAGGGGAAGGGACTGAGGGGGAGGGAGAGGGAGAGAGAATCTGAAGCAGACTCCGCCCCAAGTTTGGAGCCAGGTTTGGGGCTCAATCCTGCGACTGCAAGATCACCACCTGAACCAAAACCAAGAGTTGGACGCTCAACCAAATGAGCCACCCAGGCACCCCTGGCTGTTTTACTTTTAGGGTCAACAGTAGTCAGAAGAATCTCAACATATCACATGTAACTCAACATATCTCTGATCAAATGACCACTTCACTACCAGTAATTAAGCCTCCTTTTTAAAAAGATTTTATTTATTTATTTATTTGACAGAGAGAGAGAGAGCAGAAGCAGGAGGAGCGGCAGGCAGAGGGAGACAGAGAAGCAGGCTCCCCGAGGAGCAGGGAGCCTGATGCGGGGCTCAATCCCAGGACCCTGGGATCATGACCTGAACCAAAGGCAGATGTTTAACTGACTGAGCCCTCCAGGCATCCCATAATAAAGCCTCTTAATTAAGTTTCTATTTGCCTCTTAATGGGAAAAGGACAGGGTAGGAAATTCTATCTGAAATAAGCCTGAGATCTGTAACACTAAGAAGATGTTTTAAGTGTCTGCCCTTAAAAATGAAATTCACAAATACTGTATTATCTATCTGGAAAGTGACATCCGTCTTCCTAGAGGAATTTGCCACTTTTAGAATTGTTGTGAAATGCAGAAGCAGAACCTCCTGAGAAAAATTAGAAACAAATCGATATCCAATCAGTTTTCTCGAAGAAAGCTCCACTCCTTTACTGCAACTCTATTCTTTCACTTCTTACTCCGTTGTCTCCATGTTCCACAGTCCTTCAGCTAAACCCCGAGCCTAAAGAGGGAGCCCACCGCAGGAGAGGGGTGAATCACATGAACTTCACTTTTCTGTAAAAGGAGAATAAATAAATAAAAGAATCAATAAAACTTCACCTGTCCATGGGGCGCCTGGGTGGCTCAGTCGTCAAGCGTCTGCCTTCAGCTCAGGTCATGATCCCAGGGTCCTGGGATCGAGCCCTGCATCGGGCTCCCTGCTCCGCGGGAAGCCTGCTTCTCCCTCTCCCACTCCCCCTGCTTGTGTTCCTGCTCTTGCTATCTCTCTCTCTCTCTCTCTGTCAAATAAATAAATAAAATCTTTAAGAAACAAAAGAACAAAAAAAACTTCACCTGGTGAAGTGAGAAAGCACATGTAAGGCAGATTGGTACTGAGCTTGGCACACTGCGGTAAATAAATGGTAGCCGCACTATGTTATTGCTCAGTTTAACATATTTAACCTCTCTATAACTTGTAAAGGACAAAAGAATAGACAAAACAAAAGAAACAAACAAAAAAAGCCAGGCAGCCATAACCCAGGAATTCAAAGGTGATTAATGCAATAGTGTCTATGAGACCTATTGAATTATATGGTACAAAGGTAATAATACACCAGTCTTTTTTTTTTTTTAATTTTGTTTTAGCTATGGAAGTACATTGGTAGTAAGCACAGAGGTGTTTTTTTTTTTTTAAGATTTTATTTATTTATTTGAGAAAGAGAGAATGAGAGGGGGGAGGGCCAGAGGGAGAAGCCGACTTCCTGCTGAGCAGGGAGCCCGATGCGGGACTCGATCCTGGGACTCCAGGATCATGACCTGAGCCAAAGGCAGTTACTTAGCCAACTGAGCCACCCAGGCGCCCAATACACCAGTCTTAATAACAAACAAGGAAAAAGGCACTTCCCCACAAAAACTCTTCACCTGCCAACCTCCCCTTACAAAACAGTTCATACTACAGAGATAATAAAACAAACAAACAAAAAAATCAACATTCTTGACATTTAACCCACTACCGGCCCTGAGTACAAGGGTGATTTCATGGTCCACCCACTAGAGACGAATTCCAGGGAAGTGACTCTTTCTAAAAATGCCTTGGACATGTTAAAGATGCCCACACCCACGCATACATACTTCCAGGACCTCAAAATGAAGCAGCCAGATCCATGGGTACCCACATATATATTTCTCAGAGCAAGTCTCAGAGCAAACCATTAATCATAAACTACTGGGGCCAAAACCACACCCCCTCCACACTGACCTGCAATTTGTGGGGCCCATACTTCCTCTTCTTCATAAGGATATCCGCTTGGGCTATAAGGACCCCACATATTCTGAGCTACCTTTTCATCCTTCTGGGCGGCACAAGCCTGTTGTACTCGGGTGAGAAGACAGAATTCTGCCCTATCACATGGGCAGACAGAGTGTTTGATTACGTTCTATCAGTTAGATTATAGGGTCGAGGAACTAGATCAAATTACAGTGTGGGAGTCTTCAGACACTGTAATGCAAGTAAAGGTATGGATGACTGCTGCTTTGCCTTCAGAAGACACCAACTGACAAAAAAAAAAGGGGTGATCCTAAAACTTTACCAAAAACTGCCCGGAAGCTCTTGGTAAAGCAGAAGTGCAAAATAATGGAAAGTAAAACCGAAGTGTAAGATAATGAAAGCCGACTGACTCAGAGCCTGTTAGCTCGATTCTGCTATTTATAGTACTGTGGTTTATTCTGTGTCAACACAATCATAGCTGAATTCGATATGACTAACAGTCTTGGTTGATTCTCTTTAATTGGGTCAGATTAATGTGCCAGCTGCACCCCCATGTGGGAGAACCATTAATCATAAACTAAATGTTGATATTTTAAGGTAATGTTAAATTCTCTTTTCCAAATTGGTTGAATTATACACTGTCGTGTCAACCTCTCTTTCCCCTCTGGCTTCCAGGAGAAGCCTATAAACGACAGAGGCTGAGCCAGCTCAGTCTGTCACTAAGGGCAGAGGAACCCACTGTCATTTTAAGAGCTAAGGAACAGCTGAAAGGAGGCTTGGCCTCTAAGTTAGAGATGCTAACTGTTTGTGGTAGTGAAGAGTGAAGACCAGACTTCTTGGGTTCAACTCCCTGCGCTGCCACTTGTTAGCAACGAGATCTTTGGCAAGTTTCTTAGGTTCTTATCTCCACTAAACCTGTTTCTCCATTCATACAATAGAGCTAATAATAATACCCACCCTGTAGAGTTTTTGATGATTAAATGAGATAACCCACTTAAAGTGGACAGCATATAGTAAGGGCTCAATAAATGTCAGCCATTCGTAATAACAAATATCAGGCTAAACGAAGTCTTCCTAATAGTTATTCCCTCGAAAACATTCTGACACCAGCCAGGGATTCTCAGTCTCAGTACTGTTGACAGTTTGGACTTGATAATTCTTTGTCATGGGTGACTGTCCCGATATGCACTGTAGGATGTTTAGCAGCATTCCTGACTTCTAACCGCCATGTAGCACTACCCTAGTTATGACATCCAAAAGTGTCTCCACACATTGCCAAATGTCTCTGGGGTGGGGGTGGGGGGCCAGAGGCAAAAGCACCCCAGTCTGAGGACCACTGTGCTATCAGTCATTAGCTGCCGTTAAGGACACACCATCTGTCAAATCGCTCTCAACTGAACCAACTGTGTCCACCATGTAACTAAATAGTAAATAAATCACACACACCAAAAGCTGCCTTAACATTATTTCCTCCCTTGCTGTGAATTCAACGCTGTGAAGATAAGACAGTGTCTGTCATTTTTACCTCAGTGTTCTCAGTGCCCAGCACACAATGGCCAATGAATGAACGAACGAACGGTCAATGAATGAAGATACTTTTGCGCTTTTTCACTTTGTGAAGCAGCTCTGAGTAGCACTTAGGGTTCCTCATTCTTTGACTCCAGTCAACACACAAAGGAGACAAACACTGATCACACCCCACACACACTCGCAGACCATGAGGGAACACGCCAAACTGGGCCAAGCTGGGCCAGGCTCACAGGAGCGGGGGAAGGCAGGAGCACATTTCCACAGAGCTTCGGGGCACAGAGCCAAAGTCTGAACACCAGATCATCTGCAGGAAACAGTGCCAAGGGCGTAGCTGGAGAAGTGGGTCCAAATAGGTCAGTAAGCAAGAAGACCTGCAGCAAAATCCTGGGATGAGAGGGGCTGAACGACTGGAACCACAGAGCACCACACGGAAGAGCAGCTCAGAGCAGGAAATGGTGTGGAAAAATTCCACAGACAGGCAGAAATGCCTTTGGCTGGATCTGAATTTGTTTCAGGTAACCTGTGATATGGTCATCTAAGGGCCCAAGATGGAATGAGACCTGGCTTATGTCATCCACTGTTTGAATTAATCAGCTTTGTGCCCATTACCATTTCAATCAATATACTCTGCCTTCACCCTGATCATTGATAAACAAACTGAATGAAATTTTCCTTAGAAAACTAGGATTAGCGGAGGGGGAGACGAACCATGAGAGACGATGGACTCTGAGAAACAAACTGAGGGTTCTAGAGGGAAGGGGGGTGGGAGGATGGGTTAGCCTGGTGATGGGTATTGAGGAGGGCATGTTCTGCATGGAGCACTGGGTGTTATACGAAAACAGTGGATCGTGGATCACTACATCAAAAACTAATGATGTGGGGCGCCTGGGTGGCTCAGTTGGTTAAGCGACTGCCTTCGGCTCAGGTCATGATCCTGGAGTCCCGGGATCGAGTCCCGCATCGGGCTCCCTGCTCAGCAGGGGGTCTGCTTCTCCCTCTGCCCTCTTCCCTCTCGTGCTCTCTGTCTCTCATTCTCTGTCTCTCAAATAAATAAATAAAATCTTAAAAAAAAAAAACTAATGATGTAATGTATGGTGATTAACATAACATAATAAAAAAATGAAAAAAAAAAAAAAGAAAGAAAACTAGGATTAGTTCCCCAGTGGCCCATTAAATGAAGGCATTTAATCATGCAGAGCACAACTTAAATATGTTACAAAACGACACATAAATCACAAAGTTCAGCAAACAGAAATTTCAAGTGAACATCACTTCACCTATTTTCATATGAATCCCCCAAAATGATGCAACTGTAACAGGTGATTGCATGATGTTTCCAAAGCACACAAATGAGGATTCTTAAATCCCTAGTTATTTGCTACTGAAATATAAATTGGTAAACAAATACATAGCTCTCTCAAGTCAGGTCAGCTCCGTCTACGGTTTTCTGCATTGCCCAACGCACAAATTAACCATTTGCACAATTCTAATTCAGCTAGAATGTATTTTCTTCTTATCTTTGCGCCCTTTATTATGCAGAGCTATGCAGACTCAGAGGTAATAATAAAACCTTATAGCCCCATGTGAGAGGTTTCTTCTCAGGTCATGTGTTAGGAAAAACTACATGCTTCCCTTAAGGAAATAGTGGGCTTTGGAGGAATGATGGGGGAAGGGAGAGCAGATAACTAATAACCTATCATGTCTCCTGTTTTTCTTTTGCCAAGGATCCTAGACCAAGCCTGAAACTCAATCCTAGTGGCTCACTCATGTTCTACTTTTACGCCTGGACATGACTTTCTCCTCTAGTTTTTACTTCTCTGGGCCTGATTTGTAATTTCTTATTTGAAACTCACCATTTTATGGTATGGGCATATCATAAGGCACCTCAAATATTTTGTGAAATGAGGTGAGGTATGAATAAAAATTAAAACAATGATCAAAACGTTTATGTTATGTAAATGACATCCTAAAGTGAGAGGCAGGATCAGCCTTAGTAATTAGTCAAATAGTACAATGGAAAAGACAAAAATATTAGAAAACTCACAATAACATTCGGATTTTTTTTTTAGTTTTGAGCTCTTTGGTTTTTTGGGGGGGGGGGGTTGTTGTTGTTTTTTAGGATTTTTGACCACCCTTGGAGCATTAATGCCTTGGAGGGTTAATACCTTAAGGCTTTATCAGTCAGCAGTTTACTGATGAGCACCTAACATGTATGTAGGATTATATACAGGAAAGGATCCTGATAGGTAAAAACGCAGAAAGGGCAGGTAAAATAATGTCAAGGACCAACCTCTACTCATAATCTTTAAATGGTGCTGTTGCAGCCACAAGGAATGCCTCGGCTTTATTATACAGTTTCTTTGTGATGCTATACCAAACACGTCAATCGCGATGACTGCCCCACCCACAGACCTCCTGAAGGGCAACCCTAGTACCCATGTTTTACCTCAGCAAAATTCAGCCCTTGACCAGAGGGTGGTCAGCCCTCACTCCCACCCTGACCTAGAGTAAATACAAAAGGTTTACTGTTTACCCTAATTCAGCAGCGGATCACAGAACACAGGTGAAGTCATTTCCATCATCACACTCTACTACAGAACAAGTAATACACGGATGTGGTTCAGAATTCTAGAGGGACAGTGAAAAGAAGTACGTTTCCCTCCCTCCTCGCCTGGAACCATTCACTTCTCCAAAAAAAATAACTGTTGTTGGGGCCCCTGGGTGGCTCAGTCCGTTAAGTGTCTGCCTTGGGCTCAGCTCATGATCTCAGGGTCCTGGGATCAAGCCGCTTGGGGTTCCCTGTTCAGCGGGGAGTTGCCTTCTCCCTCTCCCTCTGCCCCTCTCTGCGCACCCCGCCCCCGCCCCTGCTCATGTGCTCCCTCTCTCTCTCTCAAATTAAAAAAAAAAAAAAATCTTTAAAAAAGAAAAGAGGGGACGCCTGGGTGGTTCAGTCGGTTAAGCGTCTGCCTTCGGCTCAGGTCATGATCTCAGGGTCCTGGGATCGAGCACCACACTGGGCTCCCTGCTTGACGGGAAGCCTGCTTCTCTGGCTTCCCCCTGCTCTCTCTCTCTCTCTCTGTGTCAAATAAAAAAATAAAATCTTAAAAGAAATAAAAAAGAAAAGAAAGTAACATTGTTACTAGTTCATAGCTAGCCTTTCAGAAATTTTCTGTTAATTCGTAAAAATGTATAGTCTCAGAAGCTCAAAAACTGAATAATCGTCAAATTTTTCTTTTCTTCCAACCTTCAGCATCTAGTTAATTCAAAAGTCTTAAATTCTATTTCAAAAGGCATGTGACCTTTGTTGTCCTTTTTTATTTTGTCGCTACTGCATCAACGGCTTTACTTGTTTCTGAGTCTATTACTCTCTTCCACATAGTTACCAGAGTAATCCTTTCTGTTGTTGTGAAATCTATTATGAAATACATTACATATATGGATAATATAAACATACTGTACATACAAAATGGCATATACATAATGACCTCTGTGTATATTTTCTGGAATAACAATGCAACATTCCACGTGCCTACCACCCAGCTTAAGTCATAGAACATCACCAGCACTTTGGAAACCCATTCTGTGTACTTTTTTGTTTGTTCTTTCCCACACTACCCCAGAGTAGTCACTTTTCTAAGAATTGAGTTCTCCCATTATCTTGGGATTTATTGTAGCCCAGTAAGATAATAGTTTTGCATGGTTTTTCTTTTAAGATTTTATTTATTTGACAGAGAGAGACATGGCGAGAGAGGGAACACGAGCAGGGGGAGTGGGAGAGGGAGAAGCAAGCTTCCCACTGAACAGGGAGCCCGATGCGGGGCTCGATTCCAGGACCCCAGGATCATGACCTTTGCCGAAGGCAGACGCTTAACGACTGAGCCACCCAGGCGCCCCTTTGCATGTTTTTGAAACATTCATAAAGGGAATTACACTGAATGTATGTCTCTGTGACTTGCCTTCTCAGCTCAGAGTAGTTTTGATATTTGTCCATGTAGTAGTAATTCATTGGTTATTCCTTGTTCTGCTATATAATATTCCACTGTAGGGCTGTACCACACTTCCCTTAGGCATTCTCCATATGCATTTGACTTGTTTGCTCTTTTTGAACTATTTTTTTAAAGATTTTATTTATTTATTTGACAGAGAGAGATAGTGAGAGCAGGAACACAAGCAGGGGGAGTGGGAGAGGGAGAAACAGGCTGCCCGCAGAGCAGGGAGTCCGATGTGGGGCTCAATCCCAGGACCCTGGGATCATGACCTGAGCCGAAGGCAGACGCTTAACAACTGAGCCACCCAGGTGCCCCTTTTTGAGCTATTTTCAATAATACTCCTATAAACACACTATTTTTTTAAGTAGGCTCCATGCCCAGCATGGAGCCCAATGGGGGGCTTGAACTCACGACCCTGAGATCAAGACCTCAAATGAGATTAAGAGTCGGTCACTTAACTGACTGAGCCACCCAGGCGCCCCCTCCTATAAACGTTCTTGTATATATAGTCTGGTGCACATATATAAGAGTCCATCACTTATATATCTAAGAGAGAAATTCTGGTTGTAGAATCGCCCATCTTCAAGTTTACTGAGTAATATCAGCCTCTGTTCCAAAGCAGTGAACTAATTATACTTCCACCAGCAGCACATGAGAGGTCCTTTTGTTCCACATCCTTGCTAACACTTCAGATTTTAAAATTTTGCCAACCTCTCATGAGTATGCTATGGTACCTCATTGTTTTCATTTGCATTTCTATGAAGATAATGTGACCAAGCAGTTCCTAGTCTCTTTTAATTAGTGCTCTGGATACCTCTCCAAGTGCTTATTTATACAATCCTTATTAATATTCAGTTATCAGTATTTTCTAATTATTACTATGATTTCTCTTTAACCATGGATTAATTTCCAAATGTATATGATTTTTAAGGTGTCTTTGTTATTGATTTCTAACTTAAATGCACTGATATCCATGAATGTGTTATATTTGGTATTCATTCTCTGCAAACTTTTTTTTAAGATTTTATTTATTTGACAGAGAGAGACACAGCGAAAAAGGGAACACAAGCAGGGGGAGTGGGAGAGGGAGAAGCAGGCTTCCCGCCGAGCAGGGAGCCTGATGCAGGACTCAATCCCATGACCCTGGGATCAGATCCTGATTGGGCTCCCTGCTCAGTGGGGAGATTGCTTCTCCCTCTCCATCTGCCTGCCACTCCCCCTGCTTGTGCTCTCTCTCTATCTCTCTCTCTGTCAAATAAATAAATAAAATCTTTAAAGAAAAAAAAAGGAGAATTCAACATACAATAAGGGCGCTGAATGAGGAAGTGAGAAGACGAAGAAAATTAACTTCTATCACATAATTTTGTCTAGGGACAGCCTCCAGCCTTCCTGTTTTCTTATGCTTTCTGAGGTGGTGGCTAATTATTCTGAAAATTGATCAATGCCAAAATGATGTGATTATCTATGCTAATTGGCCAATATGACTCCCTTCCAAAGTGGCATTTGCATTTTAACACTCTTTCTGAAGATTCAATGCCAGAATCCAAATGTCATGACTAACTTTTTTTTGAGAGTATGAGCACATAAGCATGCATGGGCATGGGGAGGGGGGAGGGCGGTATGCAGAGGGAGAGACAGAATCTTAAGCAGGTTCCATGCCCAATGTGGAACCCATTGCGGGGCTGACCTCACGATCTGGAGAACACGACCTGAGTTAAAATCAAGAGTGGGTCACTTAAAACTGAGCCACTCAAGCGCCCCTGTTTGTGGCTAACTTTTATCCAGTCACCTCAATGTTTCCCTGTATCTCTAACTACCATTTATTTATTCCCACAAATTTGAGAGAAAGAAATATTCCTTCTCTTTCCAAAGGCTACAGTCCTTCATTCCATCCTCTCCCTCTGCTAGTGTAAGACCCTGATCCGCTGAATCCAACATGCCAAGAGAGGTTTCCCTTAATGATTCGAATCCATGGGAGCCATCTAAGGGAGACTCCCCAGTGATTCCATGACCTTCTGGTGGTGGGGGTGGGGTAAGGGGTATATACTTCTTCTCAGTTCCAAGGCAATTCTCTAGCAATTTTCTACTTCAACTTTTCTACTTAACTTTAATTTTCTACTTAACTTTTGACAGAGCATCTTGACAAGACTTCACCAGCTTTTTGGTATTTCATGGAATTGTGAAATAACAAAGAGGAATAGAAATAGATATTAGGAATTTAGAATTTCTGGAATATTAGAATATTAGAAATATAGAATATTAGAATATTAGAAATATAGTCGGTGACATCTCTGTTGTAAAGGCAAAAATTACTGAAATACTCTCAATAGAATATCGGTTCTGATATTTGAAAGTAACCAACCGCTGAGAAGTCCCATGACCACCTTCCTACTGCTCCACCTTGGCTCTTTCTTGGATCCAGAGCATTTCTCAGTGCTTGTCATGTTTATTCCCTGCACTGGACCCATTCTCTACACTATTTCTTGGGATCCTATCACGTGGCACAAAATTTGGAGTTGACTGTGGTCTCTCCACCTATCCCCATCTTGCTGCCTTCAAAGAAAAACACAAGAACTCTCAATTTATAAGGATTTTATTTTAACAGTAGGGAAATTGAAAGGAAAATGCCAAAGTAAAACAAACAAACAAAAAACACAAGAGTGTTAAAAAAGATTAAAAAATCCCAAAAGTTCTCAAACCCATAGTCCTTTTAGATTCCTGCTAGGATGGAAACTAGGACAGAATTCAGTAAGATAACCTGCTGTTTGTTATTTTCTTTAGAGTTGAATTTAGCAAACTTCTTGACTCCTTTGTGTTCCTACCCAAGGGGAAAGGTGTGCTGATCCTTACCACAAAATGCTGTTTTCCAAAATATTCTTGTCAAGGCAGAATAATAGGTGATACGCTCTTCTACTAAGACTTCACACCACTCAAGAATAATTGTCAGAGGCACCTGGCAGGCTTAGTCGGTGGAGCATGTGACTCTTGATCTCAGGGTCATGAGTTCGAGCCCAGTAGAGCTTACATTAAAAAAAAAACAAAAACAAAAAAACCCTGTCTTACACTAGTACCCCATAGCCTGGCACTGGTTTGGGAGCAAAGGTCATGGGGGAAAGAGGGGAGCATCTAAGCAAAATCTCCTTTCACAATTTTGTCTAAGTCAGCCCCATGAGTCACTTCTGTTCAGTTTTTCCATGGCCCCTTGGTCAACTTCTTTCAACTGCATCCAAAATAACAGTTAGCCATGCAAAACAATAAAAAAGCTCTCTATATACACACCTAAGCATGAAGAGCTTAGGGAACTTGAACTGGCTCCTGAGATCCTAGGGCTTCATCGACCAAGAACACTATGATTAACGCACAGGCCATGCCTTGAGAGTATCAGAGAAATGTAGGGAGGTAAACTGAATCTTAGCAGTACAGTGAAGTGGTAAAGAGCCTGGCTTATAGAGCTGCACCATCTAGGCTTGGATCATGGCTATTTACTAGTCGTGTGGCCTTGGGCAAGTTAATCTATTTCTTCCTTTCTTAAAACAGCTTATTGTGAGAATTACATAAGTTAATATATGTAAAACACTAAGAAAGTTTCCTGGCATATAGTAAGCACTATTTAATTTTGTTTTACTTATTTATTTGTTTGTTTATAAATAATCTCTACACCCAACGTGGAACTTGAACTCACAACCCCGAGATCAAGAGTCACATGGTTTACTGATGAGCCAGCCAGGCGCTCCTAAGTGTTTTATATTTTTATTACTTATGTTAATATTAACTTTATTTTATAACTACATTTTCTGAAAGCCATTTTTAATCACAAGAAGTTTGGCCCCAAATTGGATATATTATATGTGACAGGAAGAAGAGAAACATTTTCATTAAAAAGTCCTCTGAGTGGGGCGCCTGGGTGGCTCAGTCGTTAAGCGTCTGCCTTCGGCTCAGGTCACGATCCCAGGGTCCTGGGATCGAGCCCCGCATCGGGCTCCCTGCTCAGCGGGAAGCCTGCTTCTCCCTCTCCCACTCCTCCTTCTTGTGTTCCCTCTCTAGCTGTGTCTCTCTGTCAGATAAATAAATAAAATCTTAAAAAAAAAAATTAAAAAAAAAAGTCCTCTGAGTTTTGTATTGAATACAGTGTTCATCACTGATTAGGGTAGATTTTCTTTACCTACAAAAGTACACTCATCACCATGTACAATGAGTCAAATAAAATATGCAACTTCTGGCATTGGTTACCCAAAGCATCAATGTCTACATTAGAAATGACCAAAACACTGAACAACAGTTTCCTTCTTATTTCACAGCCAAAATTCCTAGCACAGTTTACAACCTGTGCATCTCTTTCTTGATCCCTCACTGTTCTTAAACACCTGTTTAATGGCTTTTGGTCTAATCATTATAAAGATATTTTACTTTGGGAAGTTACCAATAATTTCCTCGCTGCAAAATCCAATGGCTTCATCTCAATCGTCACTCTTCTTGGCAAATCTTCAATAGCATTTTCTAAGTGCACAGAAGATATCACAATGACAAGACAGAAAGTCCTGGGCTGGCCTTGATGAAGCTAAGTCACAAGGTTTTCAAGAGCTGGTGGAAAAGTATAAACTTGATTCCACAGTCAATGAGGTTGTTGAAAGCTGTGTACAAGACTAGTTTGGCAGTGGTGCTGGGCTAGATTGAGGAGAAGAAAACTCAGAGACAGAGACACTATCAGAAAAGCCATGTTGTTATTCAGGCCAAAGTGTCCAGGGCTCAGACTAGGGCATGGACTGAGAGATGGAGAAGAAGGGGTTAAATGGTTGATTATATTCAGAATTTAAGGGTAATTTCTGGTCCCACAGCATAATTACACTTCAGTGGGTTGACTTGTAAGGTGTCTCCCTGGACACCCTCCATGCCCCCCCACCGACTGGCTGTAAATCCCTTGAGCCCAGAGAGGCTTCTCCTTAGCCTAACATAGCATCTAGCCACAACAAAGATATGTAAGACATGTCTTTTTAAGTGAAAAAAACTACTAAATGTAAAAATAAGGGAAGATGAACTTGAGTGGACGACGAGGTAGGGCAATGAGTTTGATTTTATTCAAACTGCATTTGAAGCAACAGAGTAAAATGAAAATGTCGAGTTGATGACTGAAAATATAGGGTTGTTCCGGTAGAAAGATGGCACAGTTGGACATGAGACATGAGAATCATTAGCTGACATTATCACTCAATGGCCTTAGGCTGCCCCCCATTTACATGCAGGAAAGATGATTTTTGCTGTTCAAGTTTCTAGGGGAGACTCTGTAACAAAGTCAGAACAAGCAAAACCACCCAGTTTTCCAGTGGCTATCAAGATTCTTCTCATTGACACCTGCTTCTCTTACAGCAAACAAGAAGCAAAAAGTATATAGGGCAGGCTTCACCACCTCCTCTACGTTGGTTCTTTCCTTACTTCTCTTTTCCTCCAATATCACCTTATTCTTTTCCTCTTTTATCATATTTCTTGTTTTCTCTTTCCTTACCTGAAAAGCTGTGTCTTTGTCTCAGGTCTAGGACTTTCATTCAGGGAAGAGTAAACCCAGAGCACAGACAGACAAGGGCACAGAGTCTCCTTTCAAGGAGTGGCTCCAGTTTCTCACAGCATCTTGGGGTGGGGCCTGGGAAGACTCCGCATCCACTGAAGAACAAGACAGCCTTCAGCCCTGCTACTCTGGTATCTTTTCTAGTCCTGCTTACCCCGAGGGAATTAGACTTTTCCGTGGCCTAGATGTCACATTGGTCCGGGCTTGGTGAACTCTGTTTCTGTTCTGGATTATTGGATTTGAATCTAACATTTTTAAGGAATGTATACTTCCCTGAGGAAATGTTCAAGGTTTACAAATGGTGGGGGGGAGTTAGGGAGTTAGACACAACTATATGGACTATGATTCTAATTTTATTTTAAAAAAGCTTACTTATCCATCTCTACTTTAATAGTCCTATAAAAATCTAAGTCTCGGTGGTGGCTGAACCATGGATGACTTTATTTTTGTATTTTTTTTATACTTTGCTGTTTTCCCCAAATTTAATGTTCTATGGAAAAGTCAGCATCCTCACTGTTTGCTTTCTCTCCATCCTTACCACAACTCAGAGTTGTTTCCAGCTATGCTTCCCCTGCCTGTCCCAGCTTGCTCCCCTGATTCTCTTCCCCTCCCTCTTCCTGTCCAACACAGGCAGCCCCTTATTTGGTACAATCACAGAAATGGAGTCCTGCTTGCTGCGGAGAAGATACATTTTTTTTTTTAAAGATTTTACTTATTTGACAGAGCGAGAGAGATAGCAAGAGAGGGAACACAAGCAGAGGGAGTGGGAGAGGGAGAAGCAGGTTTCCCGCGGAGCAGGGAGCCCGATGCGGGGCTCGATCCCAGGACCCTGGGATCATGACCTGAGCCAAAAGCAGATAATGACTGAGCCACCCAGGAGCCCCAAGAAGATACATTTAAGATGTCAAAATATCCACTTAGTCTAGGTAGGGCTAGAGGCTTATGCTCTGCTTCAGCAGTCACCTGGGGATAAAGAAAATGGAAAGATCAGTAAACCATATCTTTAAGACTTTGGTCCCTATTTATAAAGGCTTTTGGGGCACCTGGGTGATTCAGTCAGTTAAGTGTCCAACTCTTGATTTCGGCTTAGGTCATGTCGTCAGGGTCATGAGATCGAACCCAGGTTGGACTCTGAGCTCAGTGCAGAGTCTGTTTGAGATTCTCTCTCTCCCTCTCCTTCTGCCCCTGCCCCCACCCCCTGCATGCATGCACTCTCTCTCTCTAAAAATAAAAGAAAGAAAGAAAGAAAGAAAGAAAGAAAGAAAGAAAGAAAGAAA